>NW_024346062.1:9540584-9586863 GCF_902729225.1 Pteropus medius | reverse complement strand
GTACTTTGGCAAAGAGCCACATATCATAGTAGTACCCTTTACTCAACAGCAATTAAATTGGTTATTTCAAAATTCTGACTCATGGAACATAGCCTTTGCATATTATTCAGGAAAAATTGACAATCATTATGCTGGTGACAAACTTTTACAGTTTGCTAATATACAATCATTTATCTTTCCTCGCATAATTAAGACCACCCCAATACAGAATGCTCTTAATGTATTTACTGATGGTTCCTCTAATGGAAAAGCCGTGTATGCTGTTGACAACCAAAATCCTACTGTCATACAAACATCCCCTGCATCTGCTCAGATTGTAGAATTGCGGGCAGTTGCTGCGGTTTTTCAAATATTTGCTCAACAACCCCTTAACCTATATACCGATAGTCAATACATTGCTAAAGCTTTAATCATATTGGAGACTGTACCTTATATTGCTACCCACAATTCTGAGGTGCATTCATTATTGGCGCAAATTCAATTGGCTATACACAACAGAAAAGAATTCTGCTATGTGACTCATATTCGAGCTCATACAAATCTCCCTGGTCCTTTGTCTAAGGCTAATGCACTTGTTGATGTAGCCACCCACCTATGTCTGCTTACTAGTAATGTTGAACAAGCATGACAATCTCACGCTATACATCATCGAAATAGCTCTTATCTAAGAAAGCAATTTCATCTCACCAGAGAAGCAGCAAGACAAATTATAAAAAGTTGTCCCACTTGCCCTCAGTTTTTTCATGTTCCTCATTATGGTATTAATCCCCGTGGTTTGATGCTGAATCAAATTTGGCAGATGGACGTAACCCACATTCCTGAATTTGGTAGATTAAAATATGTACATGTCACTGTAGATACATTTTCTGGATTCATTTTTGCTTCTGCTTTGACTGGTGAAGCTACTAAACATGTTATTAATCACTACTTATGCTGCTTTGCAGCTATTGGATGTCCTCAAATTCTTAAAACAGACAACGGCTCTGGTTATATTAGTGCCGCTTTTAAAACATTTTGCTCTCAGTTACATATTGAACATAAAACTGGTATTCCTTACAACTCACAAGGTCAAGGCATTGTGGAACGTGCCCATGGCTCTCTAAATACTCAACTTGAGAAAATAAAAAAGGGGGAGTTATACCCCTATTCTCCACAAAATTAGTTAAATCATGCCTTATTCACTTTAAATTTTTTAAATTTGGATGCCAAAAGGCACTCTGCAGCTGAGCGCTTATGGCATCCCACTACTACTTCTAATTATGCCACTGTAAGATGGAAAGATCTGTTAACCGGACAATGGAATGGATCAGATCCTGTATTAATATGGGGACGAGGGCATGTTTGTGTTTTTCTGCAGGGAGCTGACGGAGCACGCTGGTTGCCTGAACGACTAGTGCGGCATGTCGAAAATGAACATCGAGATTTTGCTTCTGATGGGAATACTGATAATCCAACAGTTTATGCCGCAGTGCATTGGGCTTACATCCCAGAACCTCCAGTACTACATCCGACTGTTTGGTCTGGGCCACAGATCCGGGTTTTTTCTAATAACTCTAGACTTTTAGGATTGCCATTAGCCATGGAACAGCAATATGTATATGATAATTTTAATTTTTCAGGATCAGCAATAGGACTACCTATTTGTTTTCTATTCAATTCTACTTCCCAACCTGGGCGTTTGAATATCATGGAGCAGCCTTGGCCTAAGAAAGGAGGGGCTGTTATGCTTGGGGCTCCTGATGGCGAAGCTGTAAGCAACAATGATACGATCCCGTTTGAACTTTGTCACTTGAAGAAGCATGTGCAAAAAGATTCAGTATGGTGGCATCGTTGTCATCAAGCGAATGTCACTGTGTACCGGGTAACAGGATTTAATGAGACTGTTTGGGACTTCTCTCGGCCTTATGACACTGGGACTGCATTATCTGCTGGACTCTGGAAAACAAGCTCTGGCGCTGGGAGAATCATATTGGGAAACTGGCTGCTGGACTTGTGACAATGAGTATTAGCATGACTAATGAATCTCGGACCAATTCACACAGTAGTGGTTCAGGAGAAAGATTCTTAAATGCCCTTAGGACTTGTGTTAATGTCCCATATATATTATTGTTAGGAAATTTCAATATTACCGTAGATAATAATACTAATCAATTTAATGTATCTTGTAATAATTGTCAGCTGTCTAATTGTGTTACTCCTGCTAACACTTCTGTTCTCGTGCTTAGACAACTGCCATTTATAATGGTTCCTGTTAACCTTACAGGCCCTTGGTTTGATGAATATGGGTTACAGGTTTTACAAGAGATTAACATGGCATTAGGAAGATCTAAAAGGGCTGTGGCTGTTGTTGTGGCAGGTATTCTTGCGGTTGTCGCCTTGGTGGTTACGGCCGCCACTGCTGCCATATCCTTGTCTAACTCTGTGCAAATTGCAACATTTGTTAATGATCTGACAAAAAATGTTTCATTAGCTATGGGATCTCAAGAAAGTATTGATGAAGAAATTGAACATAAATTAGATGCACTATATGAAACAGTAAACTTTTTGGGAGAAGTTCAAGCCTTAAAATTGTCCTCCCGCTTACGTTGCCATGTACAATATCGATGGATTTGTGTAACTCCAAAAAGGTATAATAGTACCACCCATCCTTGGGATAAGATAAAAAATCATTTACAAGGGATCTGGCATAGTGCTAATATGTCATTAGATTTAGTTCAATTACATCGAGACATTTTAGCCTTAAAAGAAGCTCCCGAACTACGAATAAATACTGATCAAACTGCAAGAATTTATAAAGGGTTTAAAAGGTTTAGTCCCTACTTGGGGACCATTTACTCATTTATTAGGATCTATTATCGTTCTAGCCTGTTTCATGTTAGTCATCTTGTGTTTATTGCCATATCTGTTGAAATGCGCAATACGAGCAGTGCGAGATGTTGGTTCTGAGATACATGGAATAAAATTTAAAAATAAAAATGCCCCAATATAGTGGCTGGTAGTCAAAGATGGGTAAGGACTTCTTGGAAACTGGACAATCTAAGACAGGGCATGTATGGTGGAATACATGTTCTGATGACGGGTAAGCTCCATGTTTCGCAAGAAGCCACCTAAGACAGGCACAGTCTACTATAAAGTAAAAAAGGGGGAATTGTAGGGAGCTAAAGGGTTAAGTGAAGCTCCCAAAATTCAAAGGAGTGCATGGATTATCTCTGGAGGCCTGCTTGCATATAAAAGGGAAAAAGCTGGTTCTGAGGAATTCCAGGAGGAAGATTAAGATTAGAAACAGGAAGTACGAAGGGAGTTTCGATTGTACCTTGATCTTCAAGATGTTACTTTAACTATGTTATCTTGGGATACACAAAGGAACAGAATATGTATAAAAAGGGGCCTAAGAAATAAACTCGGAGAGACAGTTGTGAGATCTGTTCTCCCTCCTGCACCCTGTCTGTCTTCTCTTTATTCTCAGGCCCCACTCTCCCATTCAGGTACCTGGTTTGACTTGGTCGGCTGGTTTCCAACAAGCAACTTTTGTTCTGCATATCCTCCTTGGCCTGATATTTTCTAATTAATACATTTCACTCTGAAACTTTTCCAACCTAATCCTTTTTCCTTCCTCCTCTCCTATCCCGGGTATCAGAACTGTGTTGTAGTTTGAAGAATCTCCTGTCTTCTGCTTGCCACGCCTTTATCCTTCATAGGTGTTTCCTAGTTACTTTCATGACTAATCCTATCTTGTCATCTGGACTTCAGAGGACCTGAACCGACACGGCTGGCAATTGTTTAATAGCTCAGCTCAAAAGTCACCTTCTCACAGAATTTCTCAATTCTTCAGTATTCAGTTTCTAGTCAGTTCCTATCTCATTCTCGTCCTATTTATTTTCATAGAATTTATCATTGTACCTTTTAATTTTTTAAACTTTTTGTATGTTAGTAAATAACAGATATTTGAACATTTTACCTCAAAATGCTTTAGTTTGCATCTTTAAAAAGGAGAACATTTTCATAGATGGACAAAAGGTTATTAGAATGCCTGACGAAATTGTAATTTCTTTGTCACCTAATTCCTTGTGCATATTCAAATTTCAATTGTCTCCATAATGCCTTTTACAGCTGCTTTGTCTAAACTAGTATCTAATCTAGAGCAAGACATTCTATCTGGTTGTAGTGTCTTTTAAGTCTCCTTTAATCTAGGTTCCTCCTTTTTAAAGTCTTTTTCTCATGCACTGACTTATTGAAGAGAATGGACCATTCTCCTATAGAATGTGTTAGTTTCTGAATTTATCTGATTGTTTCTTTATGGCGCCTTTTTTTTTTTTTTTTTGACAGTGTTTTCTTTTTATCTCCTATATTTCCTCTAAGTGGGCAAGTATATGTTAAGGTTTAATTAAAGTTAAACATTCTTGACTAAAAGATGTAAGAGGCTAGGTATTTTACATTGAATTATCTGGTAATACTCCAACTGGTAATGCTAATTTAGACCATTAGATTAGGCTGGTGACTACCTGTGGTAAAATTACATTTTCTCCCTTGAAACCAGAAAGCCATCTGTGTGGTGTTACTTTGGAAATATATGAAGGTACAGTTCTCCATCACGAATTGATGATCCTACCATTTTTATGCGGTTATCTTACTTCTAATCCCATACTTTTGTGTGCTTGTTTACTTTGCTTAATTTAGTATTTGCCATACAGAGATATTTTATTTTCATACGTAAAATCTGTCAATATTTTCTTATTGTATCAGTCTTCTGGGGTTGCCATAACAAAATACCACAGACTGGGTGGCATAAACAATAGGAATTTATTTACAGTTATGGAGATTAGAAGTTGAAGATCAAGGTGCCAGCAGGATTGGTTTCTCTGGAAGCTTCCCTCCTTTGCTTGCAGATGGCTACCTTCTTGCTACATCCTCATATGACCTTTCCTCTGTGTGAACACATCCCTTGATATTTCTACCCCTTCTTTTATGTACACAGGTCCCCCTGGATTAGGGCCCCACCCTTATGACCTCATTAAACTTAATTACCTCATTAAAGGCCATATTTCCAATGCAGTCACATTGGGAATTAGGGCTTCAACATACGAATTTTGGGGAGACACAATTCAGTCCATAACACTTATATAGCATCTGGCTTTTGTGTTATATTTAGACAGGACTTTATGATTCTAATATAAACTTTCAAATTGTCCTCAAACTCTCTTGTACTACTTTTTGACTTCATTTTTTTTTTTTATTTGAATCATCCATCTACTTGAAATGTATTCTAGTGTCAAGTATGTGGTATGGAACCACTTTTTTCTTTTATCATAATGTCTACACAATGACTTATCTCTTAGGGAAGAAACAATGAACTAGATGTAGTTTTGCCATAGACTAGATTAAACCTTTTAATACCAGAAAGGGAATCATAATTACAGAAATATGACTTATAATAATAACACTGAAAAGAAAGCTACAGAATATGTCCTAGACATAAAGCAATAGGAAAAACAAATTCAATAAGATACATGTAAAAGCAGTGGTTGGAGAAAAAGAAAATAAACTTCCGGTTTGGAACAGGTCAAGGTCACAGTGCACAGTGTACCTTGAGTTTTAGCACAGGAATTAGCTCTTCAAAAATTTTTAAAACTCACCCATACATGTGAATGGGCTGGATGCTTTCTTATTTTGTGGTATAAAACTTTGGCATCATTTTTCAGTTCTATCTATAGTTATTGACCTAATTCAGTTTTCTGGTCTTTTTTGACTCCTTATCTTTGTTTTCCTTGAAGAAAGACTACTTCATTCTGACATTAATATTTATTGGCAGTATTTTAATAATTTTAAAGTATTTTAGTAATTTTAAAACCTCCCTTTTAAATTGACCTTATTAATGGCAATATTCCCTTTTTTGTTACACATCCATAAATGTCAGTTTTATTGGTACTGCCAAGAAGCAGCTTATTATTTATTATATTAAGGGACTATCTTACCAATTTATTATTTTAACAGTTTAGAATTTGTGTTCTAATTCTTTTGTTATCCTTCTCTTTAGTAATTTCTAATTTCAATTAGTTTATTTTATTCTTCATTTCTAACTACTTCAAGTAAATGCTTGGTTTTTTTTTCATTCTTATTTAATAACTAAAAAATTTCTTCTGTAACTTGCTCTACGCTTTATAATTTTAAGTGTTTTGTCATTACATTCTAGAGTGTACGGATGATCCCTAAAATGTTTCAATTTAGGATTTTCAGATTTTATGGTGTGAAAATATGTTCAGTAGAAACTGTACTTCACATTTTTAACCTTTTCCAGTGTAGTGATAAGCAGTATTATACTGGAGTAGGTAGTAGCAGAAAGCTGAAGCTCTTAGTCAACTACACAATCATGAAGGTAACCAACCATACTCTATAGACTACTTCGTTGCCAGTGTTCTTTGGATATTGTGTTCCAAGCACACATAAGGTAGGGTAGGCTAAGCTATGGTGGTCGATAGGTTACACGTATTAACTATATTTTCAACTGAACATTTTCAACTTACCATGGGTTTACAAAGATGCAACCCCATCACAAGTTGAGAATTATCTGTAATTGCAATTTTACTTTCCTTTTAAATTCAAAGAAATTAAAAAGTTACTTTAAAATGTAAAGTTTTCTACTATATTTTAGTTATATTTTTAGCTTTATTCGATCATACTATCTTTAATTGTCCAAATTTAGCTTTTTCCAGGCAATCTTCAAGACTTTCCTCTACCCTGCCTGTTCACTCCCTTCTCTAAACCTTTATTTATATCACTTTATACATATGCCATAGTTTTAATATCTTTCCCCTTTGCCTGCTAGACCTTCACCCACAAGCTATTCTCTTTGAGATTTGCTGCTTAGTTCAGTACTTTGTGAGTTTTCATAGGATTCCATCCAATGAGAAAATATTTATTGAGCGCCTAATACACTAGACATTGTATTAGACACTAGGAAGAGCATCTTAAATGAAAGATATAATCCTGGCCTTCAAGAAATTCAGCCTAATAGGAGATGAACAAGTAAACATTAAATACCAAGTGGGCTTCAAGAGACTTGGTTTGGTAACGGAGATAACATCATGTGTATAAGCAGCTTACAAAACTAGAAAATGAAGGACAAAACCGAACAAAGCCGTTTAAAGGAGGACGAGGGACGAAGGGCGGTTTAGGTACAACTACGCCTTAAATAGGCTAAAATCCAACGCAGTTATTATTCAAGTATCTATAATTCATAGCACCTGCCTCAGCATCACTAGGAGAGTTTGTAAGAAGGAAAATACATAAATTCACATCTACTGGCATCAGAATGGGGGGAAAGGATATTTAAATCTGCGTTTTAAACAAACTTCTAATGTATTTAGGCTACCCAAGTTTTTAGAATACAGAGGAACTAAATTTCACAGACCTCCTCCCTCAGCTACTCCCTTATTCTAGCCAAAGAGAGCCTGCGGAGTCTCTTTTCTTCCCTCTTTTCCTTTCTCTCAGCACTGTCCATCTTGTTTCGGGACCCTAGCCAACAGCCCGTAGGCCTTGTCACCGCAAGGGAGGTCCAACAACTCTTTCCCAACAGCCACGCAGGGACTCTGATCTTGGCTTCGCAAAGGATTCGGGGAAAAAGCAACGGGCCAATCGAAAGCGCGAGTGGGGCAGCAGGAGATGCCGGCAGAGAGGTTTCTTTGATTGACGCGAAATATGCCCAATAAGAGCAGAGGACTAGGGACACTTCCGCCTCAATGGGCAGGACATTAGCAATTTCAACCAATCCAGCCCGGAAGCATCGACATTGTGGGAGGTCCTTGAAGCCGCTGAGGTCGTTGGTCTGTTGAACGGCTTGTGGAAGTCTTGCTGCCTTGTGTAGGGGTTAAAGTCGTTCTTGAGAGGAACGTCTCTGTCCGAAGAGAAAATGAGTTTAGCTCTGAGGTCGGTAATGAGGTGGCAATGCTGTCCACACCCACAGCGGTCCCCAGGGCGGGTATGAGTGGAAGGGAGGCAGTTTGGCGCCGAGGCGAGGAAAGGGTTGCAATTTGGGACGAGGGAAAGGAACTTCGGACAACCTCCCCGGGTCCGGACCCCAAGCCTACGGGCCCAGGTGTGCCGCAGGTGATGAGTTCCGTGCATTTCTGCTGAGGTAATCATACCCGTCAGCGCGTTGGGCTGTGGACCGCCAAAAAGATGGGCTGTTTTAGTTGCACGGAGACAGTGAAATATCGCGAGTTTTATCTCGCGGTGTTACTGCGAGAAATCAGGCCATGGAGCATCCTTTGGTTCAGTTCCTCCTTCCCGTTCTACGGCCCCACCTGAGCAGCACTGCTCCTGACATACTATAAATTTTGGAAATAACACAAGCGCCATGCTCTTCTCGCGGGGCTCTGCTTTACGGTATACCTGGAGACCCAAATTACCTAAATTTCTTGAATTTCTTTGCCTCTCATTCAGTTCCAACCTCTAATCCTTGGTCTCTTGCCCTTCCGCCCCCCACCCCCTATCCCTGCCTCAGCTAGATGACTTACCTTAAAAATAACTATGTAGTTACACCACTGCTGAAAAGAAGTGCCGTGTTCTGCTGGGATAATCATCGGTATCCTTGGATGGGTCAGTTGTCGGTTGATTTGACGACTTGGCCATTCAGGATCGTGGGGAGACGGCCCCGGGAATGTCAAGCCTGTGTGAAAGTGAAAGACTCTTTCCCAACTTTCTCATATCTTCTGGTCACTTTCTAGGCATCTCTTGCCTTTTTTTTTTGGTGGTGGATTTAAGGGAACAGAACTTCGACTGCAAAGAGACAACGTATTCTAGTAAAATCAGTTGAGTTTTACATTTTAAAGTTTTATAGAATTTTCTGTTTCAAACATACAAGTGTTGCAGCCCTATTTGAAAATTTGGAACACGGATCGATTGACCTCTCTTAAGAAAGGCATTTCTGGCTTTTAAAATACATTTCCTTAAAAAAAAAAAAAAAGATTTTCTGGAGTTTATGAGAAATTAAATCTAAACTTACACGTTAAGATTTACATGGCCATTGACTCGTCATATTATTATGTAGAATCAGCACAAATATGTACTTTTTTGGTGTTTAATAGTCATGATATGTTTAGACTCAGTATTTTGGCTGATTTATTAATATCAATGGAAGAAATTATAAAGTGCCAAACTTAGAAATGAATAATCTAAAAACATTTTTAGCCTACAATTCCAAAATACTTTGTAAGTAAATTGATAAATGATGGGGTTTTTTTGGTAGTAATTTTGATAATTATAAGCAATATCAAAAGTAAGCCTAATATGTAGTCATTGTCAATTATGAATTTTAAAAAACACTTCATGTAGTAGAATGATGTGAATAATAAGTATGGATTCTTTGTTTTTTGTTGGCGTTTCTGATGTAATGTTTCATATTAACAGTTCTTCCACGGTAATATTAGTGGGAATAAATGCAAAACTAGGTGGAAGGAAAATTAGGTCCTCACTTTTTTTTTTAACAACCTGTAAGACTGTTCAGTTTGGGGAAGTGCAAATTTATAGTACCTTAAATTGCAATAAGCAGGGCTTTAGCTCATGTGAGAAAAATTTCTGTATCTTTCTCAAAATACTTAAATTTAGAAAATTATTCATTGGCTAACTTTTTTGACTGCATTTTTGAAATCTTAGTTTAATCGTCTAGAGGCATAGGAGAATAGGATTTAAGTGGACTAAATAGACTTTTTTTCATTTCATAGAAATGAACTTGTAGTAGACAAAACAAAGAGGAAAAAAAGAAGAGAACTCTCTGAAGAACAGAAACAAGAAATTAAAGATGCCTTTGAACTATTTGACACAGACAAAGATGAAGCAATAGATTATCACGAGTTAAAGGTAATAGTGTACTTTATAGTATTTTTTTGTTAAAATGATTTGCATTTTTGATGGTTAAAAATACATTTCTAAATAAGTATTTTAACTAAGCTGATTTTGAAAATATGAAACCATTTTAAACATTCACAGTTAAGTGCTATAATAAAATCGTATAGTACTCCTAACATATCTTTTTAGGAACTCCTTTTCCCATAGTAAAATGAATGGTATTTTAAATGTAAAAATACATTCCTATGAATGGGTTTATTTTTCATTCATATAATTGAATTTTTTCAAACTACGAGATTTAAACATTCTTCCTATAGTCTTCCCACTTTTTTGTTTGTTTTGAGACACTCTTTTTTCCAATTGGGGAATGTAATTTGTCTTTTAATTTGACCATTTTGGTAACACAGTCTCAACCTACTTTCTCTGGTACAAAAGACAGAAGTGATGTGTGGTGTTGACACAATGCTAATGAGGAAAAATGTCAACTTCAAGGCCTAGAATTATTTATAAAGATACAAAGGAAAATTGGTGTTTAGGGTAGTATGGTTCTGACACTCAGCACAGTGAGAAAGGTAGCTTTTTTGTAGCTCTTTAGCTCTCTTTTTCCACTTTTTTTTTTTAGTTACCTAGCTATTATCAGTTTTTCTTTTATAATGTCTCTTTCATTTGTTGCCATTGTTATTATCTTGGTTTGGGATTTAATTTCATACCTAGAGCTTCCTAAATGGCTTCTCCACTTGTAGTTCTCCGTATGCTACCATTAGATTCATCTTTCTAAAATTCTTTCACCCTATTGTTCATTGCTTATAAACCTTTAGTGGCTCCTCATTGTACACTGTATAAAGTTCAGATTCTTTCAATTGTTATGGAATATTCTTCACATTTTCCACCTACTTTCGTCATTTTCTTATAACAACTTGCTTCCATCTCAGCTCTTCCCATTTAGATAAGGTAAGCTGCTCTGTTCACTGTCCTCAAGCTTATTCTTTATTTTGGTATCTGTTTTAATACCACTCAGCCTTTCTGAAATATCCTTCTATTCCACTTTATCCATATATCAAGGAACAATTTGAATCTCTTCAAGTAAGGCTGCTTTAACCAGTAACATGTCCCTCCTTCCTTTTTGCTGGTAACAGAGGTCATATACTACTTGATAACTAATCATGTAAGGTTTAATGATAATTCTTATTTTAATGTTTTTTTAATCTCTTTTGATGTATAACTTTTGAATTATTCTGTGCCTTTATTTCCTTTTTTTCCATTTTGGTGGTTAGTCCTTTGAGAACAAATAACTTGTTATGTCTCTGCATTAAGTCAGTGCATCGTACAGTGTATTCCGTAAACACTCGTTGATTGGTTTGTCAGATAAAAAGAGGGCTATATAAATTAAAAAAACTGCAATTTAATTTCAATACTGAAGAAAAACTATCTTTTCTATTTAGATACATAAAACATGAAAAAGAATTAAGTGTTATTAATGCATCGTCATCTCTTAAGTTGTAAAAATTTATTTAAGAATTTGAAATCACTTATTTTGAAAGAATACTTTATAATTTGCTTTTCCCTTTTAATCCAAAAGGTGGCAATGAGAGCCTTGGGGTTTGATGTAAAGAAAGCTGACGTACTGAAGATTCTTAAAGATTATGACAGAGAAGCCACAGGGAAAATCACCTTTGAAGATTTTAATGAAGTTGGTGTGTATTTTAATAGTCTTCGTAATTAGCAATTGTTAGGAAATTATCTGGTTAATATAAGTATTTTAAAAATTCTCTAGGTTTTGGAATTTTGTTATTGAACATTGCTGTGTATGTGGATCTTACTGGGTTTTTTGGGGTACCCTTTTCGCTGATTTTCAAAGAAAAGATTTACTGCCTTGCTGTGGGATAGATTTATTATTTCGTCTTTTTTATTTTGTTCTGAAGATTCTAATGAAGGAACTGTTGTGTAGTTTTTAATGGAAAGATATCTTTCCAAGTTTATATAATGTGACAAAACAAATGATAATCAAAAAATTATTTTCTCACAGTAAATCAGAAAATTTGGTATTCTTTTGTTTGGAAAATATTTCTCAAGAACATTCTGGTATGTGATTTTCGTTGGTAACATGGGAGAAGAGCAAACCTGTAGCAGTTGGCATCTTTGGCTGTAGATAAAGTGCATACCGAAGTTGACAAAACTTATGATAGGCTACATACTCTAGATGATCTTGATCTCGGTGAATAAAGTCATCTGTTTAAGGTTGCCAGTGGAGACAGGATTATAGTAAGGGAAGCAGTTGGCAGACTGGAAGCAGGAGAAAACATTTTATAACAACCAACTAAAGATAATATGTCATGGACTTAATATGGTTGAACTTTCGTATAGTTGATTTTAGTGAATTATATATATATGTGTGTATACACAGACACATGTATCAAGCTTTTTAAGAACAGAGGATCCTGGAAGGCAAGGACTTTGCTATTATAACTTATATTGCCTAGAATTTTATTCTTAGAACGTACATATATTCAGGTTTGTTTTTATTCAATTAATTTTCTACACCAATGATACCACTTTATATGGGTTATGATATAAGCATACTGTATAGTTATTTTTAGATATTTTTGAAATTTAGGAACAAATTCAATTATGCTCACACACAAACCCTTTATTTTAAATATTCAGCAAGAAGCAATATGAGGATCAAAAATGGCAATTAGTACGTACAGAAAAAATAGATTTATATTATTATATAATTTTTTTTTTGGTAAATCTGAAAACTCAAACCAAAAGTGAGGAAGAAGGAAGTTAAATGATAAACCTAAAAGAGAAAGCAAGCACAGCACAAAAGGCCCCCAACTTATGAAATAACAGATGACTATTTAGAGAGGCAGCTTGTCTCTTTGGGGAGCATATTTCTTTTTTTCCTCTAGTTTATAGAATTATTCACTTGAGAAGAGGGAGAGAGCCATCTCTATCCTCCCAATGTTGAAGCTCTCCTTTAGTTTATGATCTTAGTCTAAATTTCAACTGAAATTGCTTATTTATAGAAACAAGGTGTTAGGATATAGTAGAAATGGTACTATTAGGAAAGAGCTATAATTCAGGTACATTTGGTACAGTGTAGTGGTTTAGCATGGACATTTTGGAACCAGATTACCTGGGTTCAGATCTTGGTTTGCTACTTACTGTGTAACTTGGTCATTTTACTTCTCTGTGCCTCATTTTCATTTATAAAATAGGAGTAGTTGTATTACCTTATAGAGTTCTTGTGAAGAGTAAATAAGTTAATATTTTAAGTCCTTAGGAAGGGCCTAGCATTTAGTAAGTGCCAATTAAGTATTTGTTGTTATTAGTACTGTAAAAATAGTTTTCGTTTCATTTGTTTCATGGTTGGAAATAATCATATGCATCACTGGAACAAAAAATGTATTCTCCATATATTGCTATTTTTCTGATTACCCTTTATTCATATTTGTAGGCTATTTTAAGTACTATGTCATTGTCATTAATAATTTTATTAAACATATTTCATCTTAAGTGAATACAGCTTTTAAGTTGTGATTTTATTAGCAGTTGAAACCAGAGTCACATGCCATCTCCACCTTTTCCTGACCCTCCTTCTTTTCTGTGTTATTAACAGAGCAGAAATACTGGATTCCTTCTAGAATAAAGGGCCATGGCTAAACTTTAGCTTTGACTTTCAAAGATCAACTTTTTGACAGGCTCAGCACATACTTTAGCTATCCTAAAGCTACCTATTGAGAAAACCAGTTTGTCAAATAAAATGTATTACTGTTTGGAAATCAAACAGTCAAGAACTATGTATTATTCCCATTTGTTGACTGTTTTTGAATAATAACTGACTACAGATTAACATATTTTATACTTTGGGACAAGTAGCTCTAAATCAGAATATTTAAGTCTTAATTTTATGTACCATCTATTACTGTCTAAGTACACTATTCTTCGTATATTCTATACGAAGGCTGACACTTAACGGTATTCTTCCCAATGCTAGGAAAAAAGTATTAAAATATATTTGATGTAAATTTAGAATCTAGACAACCTGAGGCTAGTGAGTAACATAGGTGTTTTAGAAATTGATGCTTTAAGGTAAGACCAGGATAAGTCAGATATTTGTACTCCATCTATTTTTGGCACATACTACTTATTATTTCATTGCCTATATAGAATAGAATATTGTATTACTAGGTTTTGGGGAGTGTTTTTGCTTATTTAACAAGCATTAGCTGAATTTTTGGCGTTAGGTACTGTGCTGGGGTGAGAGAGGGGAATTAAAAGTTATTAAGGGGTTCTTCTTCCAGGGAGCTTACAATTTAAATGTAGGTGACCAGAAAGCATGAGCTATGTGGTAAATTATAATTTTGTCTAGGGCAGGAGTAGGCAAACTACAGCCCTTGGGTCAAATTCAGCTACTGCCTGTACACTGCCACATCCATTCTTTTGTGCTCCTTTTGTGTCACAATGGCAGAGTGAGTAGTTTAGACAGACCAGACCTCCCAATCCCCAAAGCCAAAAATATTTACCATCTGGACTTTTAACAGGAAAGATTTGTCAGTTTCTGGTATAGAGCAGTTGAAGATTTTGCAGAGGGGATTTTTAAATTTAGGCTTTGGGAATGTGAATATATAGAATATCATCCCAAGTTGAAAATTGTGGGTGGAGTAGAGAAAGGCATTCCAGGCAGAGGAAACAACAAAGAGTGGTACCGGAAGTATAGCATGTTTGGGAAACTTTTGCTCTAGAGGATAGGGAAATGACTGAAAAGGTAAGATTGGGCCAGATATCATGTAGAGTTTGGACTTTAGTTAGCAGAAGATCATTGTCAATTTTTAAAGAGTAGATGATATGTTTTATAAAAATAACTGTTAAGAGTATTAAAGATGGATTGGTGGGAAGAGAGACGACAGGTAGAAAATAATAGATGTTTTATGCTAAAGGTGGTGAGAATGAGAAGGAATACATTTAAGAGTAAAAAAGGTAGCATCCTCAGAACTCTAGGATCTAATTACTGATTAGATTGATGGACTTAGAAATGTTAAGACTTCAAATATGGGGAACTATCTGTTAATGGTCATATCTTTTTTGGGGTGGGGCAGTGACAGCTGTCTTGGTGATGGTGGGAGGAGTTTGGACTCCAAAATGTTGAGTTTAAAGTAACTGCTGTGTTTGGATAGAAACTTCCAAAGGGCTGTGAGAAATATAATTGAAGCTATATTTCTAGCATGATTTTTGATAAACTTTTAATGTGATTTTTAAAAATTTGCTGTATTAAGTGATTTTTATAGAGTATAAGGGCTAACTATTTTGAGGAAATATATTTCTGATAGTATAACTAAATTGTATGAAAATAGTTAGATGGACAGAAATTCGTGAACTAAATTGAACCCACTTTAACTGCCTGCATATTAATTGACTTATTTTCATTGAAAAAAAATGTTTTTCTTATAATGAAATTCTACTTTGTAGGTCAGGAATAGACCATGAAGACATGGTGGAGAGTCACCATAAAGCTTAATGTTTAACTGTCAGAAGGACAGTTACAATTCTCAAGAAAAGTTGCATTCTAAGGCAAATTATTGATAAAAGATTATCATAAGCCTGAAGTAACTAACACAATTAAAGCACCAGTGGGATAAGAATTTATACATCTTGGAGCCCCATCTGTTCCTTAGATCACCCTGTTGCTTCTTTAAGTACATTAATACTTTGAGCAAGCTGCTTTTTTGGTTCACCTGTCATGGAAATTATTTAATTGGTGAAAGAAATTTCTTAACACTTTTTTTTTTCCTTGTCCTGCTTTTTTGTTGGGACTAAATTCAAAATAAGTTGAGTATGAGCCATGGAGTTAAGTGTGGTATTTTATTTTGGTGTTAGGCTGTATATATGCCAACTCCTTTTTGACTGAATATTTATGAGCTTTGATGATTTGCATATTTATAGTAATATACTTCAATTAGTTACTTGGAAGACTTTTGGATAAAATTAATGGATAAAATAAAACTACCCAGTATATATGTAGATGATTTAACATTAGCTTGAATAGGTGCTTATTTTAAAGCTTATTCAACCAAATACGATGAAACAGGAGTAAAACAATAATTTATTGGGAACTTGAACTGTATTTTTCCTTTTGGATGCATTAAACATTCTAGTATTTTTCTTCTACCAGTATTTGCAAGTTTTTAATGATTCTGTAAACCTCTGTAGGACTGAATTATTTTTAATGGTACGGTGAAAGTCATAAATACCTTTTTTGTTGTAGTGATAGACTAGCATGTAGAATTACTTCAGAGATGTTTACGTAGATATTTTCAGAATTTTATCCAGTAACTTAAAAAATTTTATACCACAGGTTTTTACTTCAATTTTTGTTATTGTAGCTATTGATAAAAGACTTCTAATATTGAAAATATTGAATTTATCATTATATATTATTACATTTAGTATAGTAAAATACATTAATATTTTCAGCTATTGAGGTTTAAATAACACTTAATTTTAGTTAGTTGTCTGAAGTTATTATCTTGCTGAACAAATGGATATGACTTTAGAGAGATCCCCTTCTTTTTTTTCCCCCTGGCTGTCTTACTACAGTCAGATTCAATTCTTTTAATAACTAATTTTCATATTTTAGAAAACCAAAAGATTCTTCTAATTATGAAGATATCAATGGAATTATCATCTATCTGAGATTGTACCTATATCAATGATGGCAGTGCATTTTATTTGTCAGGGTTTTTGTTTTTGAGTTGAATTAAATCAAAGAACAATTAGTGTTACTATTAAGTTTAGCCAGTAAACAGCTTTTCTCTAGTTAGTTTTAATTATTCTGTTGATAGAACATGTCTACAACTAGGTTACAAACTCCTAGACTTATGTGTTTGATGTTAGAGGAGCATAGTACAATTCTTGAAAATAGTAGACCTCAAATAAATATGGTATATATATAGTCCTTTTTATTTTGCCTCTGTGTGATATAAATAGTTTTGCTTACTCTTATAATAGGATGAATTGTTGATGATATAAAGGTTAAATTTTAAAATATGGATTTGTTTTTTTTTCTTTAATTTCAGGCTTATCTCTGAGTTTTGGAGCTCTGATTTGGCATTTTATTGTCAAAGTAAATGTTGACAGATTCACAGCTTTACTTCTCATGTAATACTTATTTGATTTCACAAATGGATGCCTTTGTGATTATAAAGGTTTATTTTTATCTTCTATTTTTTTTTAAACACTAGTGACAGACTGGATATTGGAAAGAGATCCACATGAAGAAATATTGAAGGCATTTAAACTATTTGATGATGATGATTCAGGTAAAATAAGCTTGAGGAATTTGCGACGTGTTGCCAGAGAATTGGGTGAAAACATGAGTGATGAAGAACTTCGGGCTATGATTGAAGAATTTGATAAAGATGGTGATGGAGAAAGTAAGTTTTGAGTAAAAGGTATTTCAAGTATTCCTAATGTGCAGATACACTAAATTTTTTAAAACCAAATGTTTTTTGAGAACCTTTGCAAACTGTCTCTCTTAATTTAGTGTAATTGTTATTTACCATGTAATGAGCTTTTTGTATAAATATTTTACATATTCGATTTAGAATGGAGCAGACCTTTAAAACCAACTATACGGATTGTAATATGAGTTTCCATACTTCAAGAATGTATTTTTGTGGATGAAACAATCACCAAAATTTCAGCCACTCAGTAAAATTTCAGCCTTTAGTGCCTTCTTCAACCTATATGCACTCTAAACTGTTAACTTAATTTCTGTTGATTCTGTCCTTCAAGTATTTTCAATCTGTTCTATATCTTTGTTTACTGCTGTTGTCCTGGTTCATGCCCTCATTTCTTATAGGAATGTTATCATAGCCTCATTCATTATTTTCTTGGATGCCTGCTGAGTCTAGTATTGAATGTACAAGGTGCTACAAAATGAAAAAGGCATATGTGGTCCCTGCCCTCACTGACTTTGCAGTGTATGGTAGCCTCCCAATTGCCCTCCATGCCTATAAACCTCTACTCTCTTCCTAATTCAGTCTACTGATAGCATTCTTTTCTTAAAATACAGCTTTTATGATATCATTTTCCTGTTCAAACACTTGGAATGATTCCTCAGTACCTGTAAAATTCAAAGCCTGCCTTCTATGATTTATCTTACCTTAAGTATCTGGTTTTGTTTTCCACTATTGTCTTCCACTTCTACTTTAACCCTCATCTCCCATACATACACACTTTGACAAAATACACTCATCTTGAAAACACTTTTATGCTGTGCCTTTCATCATGCCATTCCAATTCCAGAATACTGTAATTGCTAATTTCTGTCTGCTAAAATGTTGGTCATTCTCTTAAGTACATTTTGAATTCCATCTTTTTCTCAAAAGCCTTCCTCAGTGGTCTCTATTTATATGAATTATGAAAATTCCATTGAGGGCCCATAGCATTTAGGGGAACAAACTATTTTGACACTTTCATACACTGCCTTCTGTTAGTTTTATATATATATGCTCCTTAACAGCAGTATGGAATCATAGAGTGTGAAAGGTCTGAGGTTTTGGAATCATACAGACCTGGATTCAAATTGAATCCCTACCATTGACTTAGTTGCTATGCAATTTTGTGCAAGTTTTGTTGAAAACTTTTTCAAGTCTCACTTTCCCTATTTATAAAACATTTTCCAAGTCTCACTTTCCCTATTTATAAAAATGAGAATGGTAATACTATACAGGGTTCTTGTGAGTATTAAATGAAGATAGTTGAAGGTGCCCAGCATTAAATGTAAGCATGTTTTCCGTTTTTTTTTTTTTGTCTTTGCTCATCTTTATATTGCCCTGCATTTTCTTGAACGTTATGAGTGCTCTAATGTTTGTTGACTTGAAGCCCTGAGGGGTGTGTTACAGCAGATATATGTTGATATAGTACCAACTATACATATATACATAAATATATACATATATTACCTTGGAAATACTGGCATGCTTTAATAAGGAGGTAAGACAGTAGAACTAGCTATCAGTTTAGGTTTATAGATTGTCCTTTAGAATTGTACATTATTGCATGTTGTCATATTTATGTGAATTTTGAGCATTATAAAACTTTTTTGATACTAGTTTTTTTTTTCAAGGATATTGATATAGTTATTTATATTTGAAAAATGATTAAAACTTGAGGAAATTTGAATGATTTCTAATATTTGGACCTAGAATCCACTGTCTTAGTATTCCCAGCTGTTATTACCCCAAATTAGCTTTAACAGAACTCTGTTCTGTAAAGGTACTATCTTCAGTGACACAGAGAATCTTGGCATGTCTGTTTCATAAATCTTTAATAATGATTACTACATGTGTCAGAAGATCAGAGTTATGAAATTTTTTTTTCCTGTACTAGGCACATGGAATTAGATTTCGTTATTAGCTTCATTTCACATTAGAAGGAAATAACAATTAGGAAGCTGCCTCTTAAATACAAACTTGATTTGAAACTTTGCTTAGAAAATGTGTTCATTTCTTGATCCCTTGTGAGATTGCTCTATCTGCTGCTTTTGAATCTTACAGTTCACACCTGTGTTTTATTGCTTCAAGTTTTATTTTAGTGCATCCTTAAGACAGTTCTTCAGTCCTCACTGCATTACTCCACTTTAAGTCACGTACAACTGTTGCTTGGGTATCTTGCTATCACTTATTCAAGTGACTTAACAGGCAAATAATGTTTTTTTCTCTTTTCCCAAGTGATTGAGTACAAATAAAATACAGCTGAATATAGTCTTTTATTATTAAGATTTGTTTTGTTTCTGGAGAAGGAGGGTGGATACCATATGAAAGTAGTCTAATCTTGTAGTTTCCAGTCTGGGTATGGGTATCCAGGGGTGTCTGAGCTATCGCATGAGGTTTTGGAATTCATGTATACATTACATATTGTCTGTAGGCCATATGAATAATAATATTGCACATGGATACATATACTGCAGTTTTTCATTTATATTTGTAAATGCTATTGTGAATGATAAATATACTTTGCAGAATGTCATTAATAGTAGCTATTTGATATTTTTCAAAAGAGACATACCAAATATAGTTGTTATTGTAGAAGTTCATATAGTTATTGTTGAAAATTATTGCAGAAACAATGAGAACTACAACTCTAGTCCTTTTTTTCTGTCTTTGGGATACTGTTTTAATTTATATGGGTCTCTGCAGCTATGTGAAAATCTGCCCATTTTTGAAAAAGTAGGAAGTTAAACATTTTATGATAACTTGTTAATCTGATCAAAAATTTTAGCTTTTGGCTGCAGTTTTTCTTAGATATAATATACTTTGTATATGTTAAACTGGTAAAGATTATAATATTTTGCTGCCTTTTTGTGTGGACTTTAGTAATTCTTTTGTCTCAGAATTTTCTACACTTTTCTGAATTTAAGAGCAGTGAAGTTTTTTTTATGTATATTAAAATAATAAACATGGAGAATGAAGAGTTAAAGGAAGATCCAATCTGAAATACAAAACTGTGGTAATAATATAGAAAGAATCCCTTCTCCACCATCCATCCCAACATATATAAAATAAAACAAAACACAGTAAATCTTTTTGGATAAATGGAAGCGATATTTAAAAAGCCAAAGTGGACCATCTTGTAAATAATTATGATGAGTGTTGACATTTATTTAGTAGTTAATGTATGTTAAGATTCTGTGCTGAGCCTGTTACATTGTGGATTATGTTAATTTTCATAATATGTTTTCTGAAGTAAATACAGTATTATATGTATTCATGCTTAGGGTAGTTACACGTATAGATAAGGAAACTAAAGCTCTGAGAGATTAATAATAGCCTGTCCAAAGTTATCACAAAGCTATACATGGTAGAGCCAGAACTCAAACTCAGGTCTTCATAATGACAAAGAACATGCTTTTATCTAAAATACTGTGTTGCATCTTATGCTATAAAGTTAAATATTAATTAGATATCTATGTTTATTGAGTTTAAAAATTGCATACTATTATAGGAAGCAATGGACTAGTAAAATATTCAATTGGCACTTCAGATGCTAAAATTTCTGTTTTTCTCCTATGAAGCCAGATGGTCTCTAAGGTACTTAATCTACTTAATTTCTTTAAATTTCTTTATTTTAATGACATGTAATGTGATTTACCCTATGAAATGATTGATTTATGAAAAATTTGTTAAAAAGGCAGTGTAGAAGAAAACGAAGTGTCATTTTGTTTGATTCAGTAAATATTTTTATCAAATGGCTCTTTTAAGGTAGGTACTATGCTAAATTTATTAGATATAGGAACTTGATGTAAGATATTGCGGGTATCTTGAAGATTATGAAACTATATGTTCAAAGGCATCACAGATTCTCTTAATCATTTGAAAAGCTCACCGGTTATAAAGGAGCTTTCTTCCCTTTAGCTTTTCACTTTTTTGTTTTCGAATATTCTGTTTTTAGGTATGAAATTATGGAATAGTTTAAAGTGCTTTTGAAATGCTTTAATACTTTAAGGTGTTTAAATATAAATAATATAAAAATTAAGTGTTCTGTGGTTTTAGAACAATATAAAGCTTAATTTGAAATTCAGGTATTGAAATTTTACATTTGAGAGAAAGAAATTCTAGATCTTTAAGTAACAAAACTTAAATACTTTGAGTATTTTAATCATGGCTCTGTTATACTGTTAAAACAATTTATAATCAAATTATTGTAAAGCTGCTTTCATTATGTTGTTTTTCTTAAAAATATGCTCTTATTTCCTGTTTTGGAATAGACGTTTCAGTATAGTTTACTAAATCAGGGATTCTTAAAAGAAGGTGCATAACAATGAAATTATTTTATTTTTGAATTTTTAGGAGTTTACTTGAACCAATCTGACGACATGCTAGAAAGCAAAATCTCAAATGCTCTCAACAATGAAATTGTTTAAAATTTTTATACACTTTAATTTTTTTTTAACCGAGGAGAGAGAAGGGTCACAGCCTTCATAAAATATTGAAAAAACATTTCTACAAAGGTTAAAGATCACTACTATAATTTGTAAGATTATTGAAAGTATTTTGAGTATTATAGGTTTTGTGTTCTGCTGTGTCTGTCATAGTGTCTTGTTGATGTTTAATGTTGAATGCGTGGATTCATGGTTCTTTATCAGCTTCTGGACAGCTCATTCTTCTTAATTCCTTATAGCTTATTTTTGCACTATTTTCTGTCTTCAGCCTTTGCTGATGGTGTTCTGCTACCTTAGCTTTGTTTCTATCTCCTGTCAAAGCAAATACTATATTTTTATTTTAGAAAACAAGATTTACTTTTTTCTAAATTTTTCTCATCAGTAATGATTTTTTTCCTATTATGTTGGATTTTTTTTCAACACTGTTATGTAGTTTTAACTTTAATAATCATGCTTTGTGGTTTACAGCAGTTGTTCTCTGCTCCAGGTATAAAGTCTGACTAACATGATTGTTGAAATTAGTTTTCTCTGTGGTTTCTGAAACGAGTACACTTTTTTTTATCCTGATGTACATTTTTTCCCCTCAACATATTTAATTGGTTAATTTTTTTCTAACTCTTCATTATGAATCCTCTTAAACAGAAAAAAAGTTAGACTTGTATAGCAAGCACTTTTATAACTTCTACGTAGATTCAATAAGTAATAATTTACTGTATTTCATCTGTAGTGTGATATTTTTTCTGAATCATTTGAAAAATATATCATGAACCTGACCCCTTCCCCCCAGTATTTTAGCATGCATCTCTTAAGAATTAAGATATTATCAAAAAAAAAAATCAGGATATTATCTTTTCTAACTATGATACTATTGTAATTCTTAAGAAAATCAACAGCGCTTTTATAATATCACCTAATACCTTCCTCACTTAAACTTCAAGATATTCTAGAATATGAACCCTGGTTTGTTTTGTAACACAACCCTAGCATAGTGTTGGCATTCAGTAGGAACTTAAAAATATTTAATTCGGTGGAGTGTTTTCACATATTACCATCTAGAATATTTAAGACTTAGAAACAATCGAAAGATTATCTCTGTAGTTCAGTATTTTCAGGTGAAAAAATTAAGATGCAGAACTGTTCTGTGTCAGAGCTATGATTGCAGTCCAGGTCTCTTCTTTCTTATTGTAGTGGTATTGTTATCATTATCAAAATTATCATTCGTAACTTGTGCCTTGTTAAAGTATGTGTTAAGTCTTGAGACCCATGAACTCACCTGTTTTACAAAGACGAAGCATTCTCTTTTGAACATGTCTATTAATAATTCATGTGTATATATATGTATTGGTTTTTAAAATTTATATTTCATAAGATCATGTTATTACCTATTATCACCTAAACATTATGCTTTATAAACTGGAGGTTCTTACTGAATTTTATTTATAATTTTGTAAGCAATTAGTCTGTATCGATGATTATTTCCTGCATTTACACCTGTATTTTTTAGTTGCTGTATTACCTTTGTAATTAAGCTTAAATCTGTATCTCTTAAAATTACAATTTCTCTAGATAATTTTGAGGTATGGTGACCTGGTTTCAATTAGCTTTTCTTTAAAATACGCTTTTAGATATATAAGTTTAAAAAAACAACAATTTGACTTTTCAAAAAATTCTTATCTATTTTTATCCTTTAGAATTTTAATTTACATGCATGACATATTTAAGCTTATTTATGAAGGGAGGTTTGCTAAATGAACTAGTGGAATAAAGATTATAAAGACAGTTTAACCATTTAAGAAATTAAAAATTTTAAGCTTTAAAAACTTTTTAAAAGTGCGTACAAGTATTATGATTATAGTAGACTTTTTTTGGTAACATATAATATTATGTCATTTTTCTAGTTAATATTATAGGATACTAATTTATATTGTTTATCACATTTAGAATGTTTTTACATTCATGAAATTCTATTTAATAAACATTGTTCAACTTCCTAGCAAAGAAGCAAATAAAAGCTATGTCTTGGTTTATTAAGAATTTGTATAGTATAGATTTTAAAAATACTTAGTGTAAAATAGTAGTATTGTTCTCTGAAAAAAATTTATATTTCTGACTTACATTTTCTTTCTTACCACAGTAAATCAAGAGGAGTTCATTGCTATTATGACTGGTGACATTTAAAGAATTACAAGGATAAACACTAAGAATGTTGCAGTTATCATCTTACATTCTATTTTTGTGCTTGGAGGCATGTAAAAAAATCCCAACTTTTTCCAAAAGGACCAAAAATAAGCATCTTATGTATTCATATTTTACTACTGTTAAGTTTCTTTGTATGAACAGTATTGTTAGCACTCTAATAGTTCATAGCTTTGTATTTATAATATAGCTTTTATATATATATAAAGTTTAAAAAACTGAATTCTGTGGTACACATTCTTTGAAGGTTTTTAATTCAGCATTAGTAGTCACTTTTGTTTAGTGCACATGTTTTTCAGACTTTAATAAAATGTTTATTTTATTAGTATTTTAAATTTTGTTTTATTTTGATTTCCTAAAATCTGTTAACCCTCAAAAGTATCTTTCTTAAATCTGTTCTCTTTACTGGTTTCAGAAGCAAAATTAAACTACAAATAACAATAGAATAGCACATTTTTTCATTACAAGTTTGATGTTTTAAGTTTCCATACAAGATGATGACTCAATATAAGCATAATTCCTTTTTTAAGAGTCATGTCTGTCAGTTTGGAGGAAAAAAGTGTTGTGCATATAGATCCATTCATCCTCGTGTTATCCTCTATAACACTTTTGGTGTCTTAACGTAAGTTATGACAGTTAAATGTGGGTATTTCCTTCAATTAATTGAATACAGTTCGAATCATCTAACTTCTTGACAAAGTAAAAGATTTAAATTTTGGAATTTTGATCTGTTAAGATAATTATCATTCAGTTAAACGTCACAGTGATGAAAATACAAAACTGTAAGCCACAGGAATTTTAAGGCTATGTTTTACTTTTATAAAAGAACTTATATTCTGTAATTCACCAGGAAATAGTAGAGACAGACTTTGCAGGTATTGGTGGGTATTCTGCTTTGTAAATGTTTATGTTAGGGGAAAACAAGCGGTTATGGGAAATATGGGAAATAGGTCATAGGGAAATGGTATCTATACTGATCTTTTACTAATAATCTGGTTACTGGTGGTATGGGCTCTCTAGGAAGAAAGTTGAGTTGTCTTTTCTGTCATCTTTCCTTAGATTTCTTGTTTTAAGTCTAAAGTACAGTAATATGAGGCACTTTAAATGTTGTGAGCCTCCTAGAGTATTACAAGAAGAGTTATCCACTAGACATTTAACAACAAAAACAAATCAGTAGGGAATAATAAAACGGTGGTGACATTTCAGTTATCTAGAAAGCAAATTAATTGTTCCTCACATTAATATTTAATTTTGAATATGAAATCAATGTTTACAGTAGTAATAATATCCGAGGCAACAAATAATAGACTTAGAAATTTAAACATTTTTATCAACCTTACCAATGAATTGTTTTGATCACAAAATATGTTGATTTCCAGGAAACAAGAATAAAACACAGATAAAAATCTAGGCTTGATCGTCTTCTACTGCTTTATTAGAACAAATTAAATAACCCAAGCTACTTTTTGTCACAGAGATAACTTCTTTATTCTTTTTTTTAAATTAGTTTCAAGTATACAGTACATTGGTTAGACATCTATATAGTTCGTAAAAACAATCCCCCCAATTGCTCCCTCCCTCCCCTGACCCTCCACCTAGCCAATGTATTCATTCTAATTGCATTCCATATGCTGTGCTCCCCATACCCATGTCCATCCACCAGCTACTAATTTGTACTTGTTTAACCCTTCACCCTATTCTCCCCACCCCCCAAACTCCCCTCTGTCCATCACCAAATTGTCCACAATATTTGTGAATCTGTTTTTGATTAGTTTGTTCTTTTTATTTCTTAGATTCCGCATGTAAATGAAATTTATATAGTGTTTATCTTTCTCTGTCTGATTTAAATACTTTCTAGGTCCATCAAAACAATGTTTTCCCATCCCCTTCCTTTTAGTCAATGTCTTTTAATCCGAAGTGAGTCTCTTATAGGCAGCATGTCGGGGTCTTGTTTTACTTTTCATTCATCCACTCTTAGTTGGAGCACTTAATTCTTTTCCACTTGAGGTACTTATTGATTGGAATGTAGTCATTACCATTCTTTATTCCTGTTTTTGATACATGTTTTTTCTTCTTAAAGAAGTCCCTCCAACATTTCCTTTATTACAGGCTTGGTGGTGATAAATTCCTTCAGTTTATTTTTGTCTGGGAAGCTCTTTATCCATCCTTCAACTCTAAATGATAGCTTTGCTGGATAAATTTTTCTTGGTTGTAGAACCTGGGTCTTCATCCTGTCGAATATTTTTTTTGCCAAGCCCTTCTGTCCTGCATAGTTTCTTTTGAGAAATCAGCTGCCAGTCATGGGTTTTCCCTTATAAGTAACTATCTGTTTTTCTCTTGCTGCTTTTAATATTCTTTCTTTGTATTTAACTTTTGGCCTTCTAATTTTGATGTGTCTCGGTGTGGGCCTCTTAGGATCCCTGACTTTTGGAATTCTCTGAGCTTCCTGGGGTTTTATGTCCATTTCCTTCACCAGGTAGGGGAAGTTTTCCATCATTATTTCTTCAAACAGCTGTTCAATATCTTGATTTTCTCCAGTTAGGCCAATAGGACAGATATTTGGACCCTTAATAGTGTCCCATTTACTCCTTAAATTATTTTTATAGTCTTGGCATCTTATCTCTTGCCATTCCGATTGAGTGTCCTGACTGGCTTTCTCATTCTCTAGATAGGGCATTTGATCTTTTTCTTTCTTCACTTTGTTTCTTTGTTTATTCCATTTAATATACTTCTCATCTCAGATAACATGTTCTTCATTTCAGAGTAGTTCTCTCTTATAATTTCCATTTCCGTTTTTATGTTTTTTTTAATTTAATCTCTTTGTTGAAGTTCTCACTGAATTTAACCAAAAGTTCATTGAGCATCTTTATAACCAATATTTTGAACTCTGCATCTGTTAGATCACTTGATTCCATTATATCTGGATCTCTGTTCTCTCACATGGTTTCTGTTTCTTTGTCTTCCCATTTTGGCTGCCTTTCCATGTCTGTTTTTATGTACTAAGCAAAGCTCCTAAGTCTCCTGGTCTCATTAGTGTGGATTTGTGTAGTAGGTGTCCAGTGGCACTGTCCTGAGAGGGGCTCAGCTACAGGCCAAATTTATGTCAAGCCTCTGTCCTTCCAGGGCCACCTGTTAAGATTCAGCAATTAATCCATAGATGCTGCGCTTATAGTTGCCTCAAAAGGTCACGCCAGAAACCAAGACCAGCTGGTCAGCACTTAGACTCGTTGAGGATATACCTGGATGTGGCTTGGGTGAGGCCGTGCATTGGGGGAGGCATGGTTTCAGAGAATCCTCTGGCCGGAGTGATGATGTCATGGCTATGGCTGCACTGTGTCTGCGCAGTGGGAGCGGGGAGGCCTCAACGGGACAATGGATACCGCCGGCACTTCTGTACCCAGCGTGTCTTGCCTCGTCCCTCATTCCGACGATATTTCCCTGTAAGTCCCTGGTACCCCTTGCACGCAGCCGAATTGGCACTGGTGCTCAGAGCGAGCAGGTCCGTCACCGCGAAAATCCGCTCGTGGACACGGCCCCTTTAAGAGGATTCTGACGCTGCCGCAGCCTCCATCTCAGCCGCTCTAGAACTGGCAGCCCCGCGTCCTCGCCCTGTCCTACCTTCTGTCGTTGCAGGGTGCTTTCTTGGATTTCTCCCTAGTTGTATGGCTTGTTAATCAAGATCCCAGGTGATTTTTCCTTGCTGCTGCTCCTTGTTTCCTTCACAATTTTGATTTGGTCGCCAGAGGGACAAACAGAACCTTTATCATCTACACCATTTTGGTTGTCCTCTCAGATAACTTCTTTATTCTTAATACTCCTTGAGATACTAGCAGTTTTGTTTCTTCTTATAGAGAGTTGAGGGAAGCGTGCTCACCTGAGTTGTTTATGTTTATGAACAGTTTCTCCTATAGAAGGATATGAATTATGCTCTTTTTTTTTTTTCAGGGTTAATAACTTTAGAGTCTAAAGGCCAATAAAATTGGTTTAGTAGGGGTGGCAATAAGAAGAAAGGAGTGAATTTGCTTTAAAAAAGAGGAAAGTGAAGGTGGGTATTATATTTATCATAATAGTTGTATTTATCATGCAGTGGCATTTCATGATGTAAAAAAATGTCAGTTTCTTGCTAAACTTGCCTAGGGCATTACTGTTTGATGTTCTGGAAAGCTTTGATAGTTTGGGATTTGTCAGATAAGATATTTACCTTCACCTTTGCTATATGCCAACAAAGTGTACTTTCTAAATAAGCAATGTCCTTATTAGCAGCTCTTAGAGTCTGGAAGTAGGTAGTTGAGTAGAGAAGAAATCAAAAACATATTTGTTACTCAATATGTGGTAGGTACTTTACTAGGCTTATTTAATCCTTTATTGCAGGAAATTCATGCATCACTTCTAATGAGAGACTTTCACATTTTGTCGATATGCCATGTAAATGGCCTAAAATTAGCAAACACCATGATGAGGAGACTAGTTGAGTGACTAATGGCCTCTACTCCATTAGTCATCTATCTGGTGCTAGTCTCTGGAAGTAAATTCTCTCATTTTACTAGTGATGTGTTCTTTAAAAAGATTTACGATGGTATGAAGACAAACATGAAGGCAAAATAATAAAAAATCACTTAAAATATTTAATTAAATTTAAATTATATAAGTAATATATAAAGACATTCTATAAAGACAAAAAAAAATTTTTAGCACCCCTACCCCCTTTCCCATTCTCATTCCTCTCTAAATAGTATCATTGTCAGTTAGGCTTCAGATAGGAAGAAAAGGAAAGCACAGCTATATAGTTTTACACAATGTAAATTGAGCAATAGGTTAAATTGGTACTTGAGAACCAAATAATCAGAAAGGAAGCACTAAGATAGTTATTTACAGGAGGCAGCTACCACCCATAGAGCTGAGGGAGCAGAAACTAGAAGCTTAGCCGGCAGGTTTTGTAGAGAAGGTACTCTGGGGCACTGGTGCTCGTATTAACAGGGAATGATGAGTCTGGTTTGGAAGAATGCTGAGAAAAAGCTGGACACTTGAACCAAGAGCTGTTGCTGGAATGAAGAACAGTTGTTCTGGGGATGCTGACAGGAACAGTAAGCAAACAGGGAACAGCAAGATTCCAACCCTTCCTGCCTTCTTGTTTCATTCTTCTGGTCCTATTTAGTGGAGCCTAACAAAAAATTTCAACTGGCAAAGGGTAAATGTAGTTAACACAGTCCCAACCCCAGTGTTACACAATTGTGTATAGAATAATGGTTTATAGCTTTGGGCAAAAAATAGCTTAATAACCACCATAATTGACCATATATTTTATCATCTGATCCCATGTTTAGAGTGAAGAGGCTTGTGGGAAATTTATGTTGGGACAGCAGGTGTAATTCAGAACTATCCAGGGCAAACTAGGAGTTATGGTTACCTGATCTCTGGGAATAGTAACCATTGTTATTTTAGAGAAGATTATTTCAACCTGTTTTCTTTGTGCTTAAAAGAAAATATAGAAATAATTTTTTTGCATGAATATTGTATTCGTTCTGCAGCCAAGTTTTATAAAGGAAATGTCTTTGAAAATTTAGTAGCAGTAAGTGCTGCTGTATTCCAGGCACACATAGGTGTTTACATACATTATATATTTTAATCTTAATACCCTGGAATAGATACTGTTGGATTGTCTTTATTTTACACTTGAGAAATTCAACACTTAGAGGGCTTTAGTAACTTGTTCAAGGTAACAAAAATTGGAATTTGATCCTAAGCTTTCTGACTCAAAGCCCACTCATAACCACTAGATTTTACTGTCTCCTTACAAGGAATTTTATAAGCTATTTCAAGGTGTAAAGGATCAGACCTCTAAAACTACAAAACCAATTCAGAAGTTGAGCAGCACGGCATTTATTAAATACTTAATCTGGCATGGCATTCATTGTATTGTTTTATTCCATGTGAGTTAGTGTTTGGTGCCAGACCTCTGCAAGGTAATAATCTTAGATAGTCTTTATTTTTATAGTCATGGAGGCAACACATTGAAAAGGATGTTTGGGAAAGAAATATGTTAATTACAAATACAATATTAAGCAAATCTTGAGAAAGTATATATTGAGTAGTGTAAAGAATTCTTAAATTCTGAATAGGAAATGGAAGGAATCGGGTTTAGGAGTATGGTTGGCAGAAGGATTTGTGGGAGGATATTTGAGGCATCAAGCAGAAGAGAAAGTTTTATGGACCTGGATCTACTACTCTAAAGCAATGCTCTTGTAGTTGTCAGTGGAGGTGCATTGGTTAGAGAGGAGTCATTTTAATAGTAAATGATGAATTGTTCAGGATTTGGGTTGCAAGCAGGAATTTTTGGAATGAAATATGTCAGTCATCTGGCTTATAGTTTAGTTGGGTCTTGGAGATCTTGGTTAAGTAGTCTAGGCTCACCCATTTGATTGAAATAGGTGATTTGTCTACATTTCCTGATTCTGAGTTAAGTCATCTGTCATCCTACATACAGTTAAAGCATTCATTGGAAAATTGGAAACTTCACCCCAAAATGCTACGGAAGATTGCCAAGTTATGTCTAAAAGTTGTGAAACCAAATCTCTAGTTTATCTGAGATAATATATTTACATTAGAATTACCTCTGTGTGCTCTAAATATTAAGTGTAATTATTAATATTATCTATTTGTTTACAAAAATCCAAATTACCCTTTCCTTTAGAACTCTAAGTCTGTGTCATGTGCTATTCTGAGAATATGTAAAATTTTTTCATTATATAATTTCAGGAAGATTATATATTTTATAGAATCAATCAATTTTATCACATAATAAAAGAAATCAGGGATACTTAATAGAATCGTGGGAGTCTGACATTTCTAATTTTAATGTGCTTGTAACATTTGTCCAGCATACCACTGTGTTTCTTGAAAAGAGCAATCATTTTCACTCTATGGCATTATCATAGATTGTCTATCCCCAAGGTTTTCCAAAAGGTTCCTGAAAATCTGACAGCTAGGAAATGTGTACTGTTGTAGAACATAAATTCTGGCAATTTATTGATTCAAGTCTACTCTTGATGGATGGCTCTTTAGAGTAAAAATCACTCCACATATATCAGCTAAATGCTAAATGATAAAAATATTTCTAAATCATATTCCTTACCATTGAGGACCTTCTTAAATTTAACAGCAGGTTAAAGATACGGGGTTGGCTTACTGAAGAGCAATCTTTCATTAGAAAATAAATACTTTGCTTGTTTAAAACTTCATGTATTTAAAGTCTCTGCCAAGCAGGAAGACTTTAATCATACTTTAAGCAAGATCTTTGTTTTCTTTTGTCTTTTTATATCAAGATAAAATGTTCAATTAAATCTGAGCTAGCTGGTCAAAACTGAATTTCCAGCAGACTTTTTCTATACCTGTTTTGCTGGGAGATAATTGTAACTAATGTAAGTCCTAAGGGGATGGCGATAAAAACAAAACTCCCTCAAAGGAAAAAAAATGGCAGCAAGATTTGGATTCTAACAATTTTCTTTATGAAAGAAAACTCTGTTAAAGTCTAGTTGGTTGGTTTCATGGCTATAGCAAAGATTAAAAGAAAAAAAACTGGGAAAGATTTTTTAAAACTTAGAACATTTAATATCTTTTCTAATTACTCCATTTGATTTTGGGAAAAATTAATCAGGTTACACTTGTAAAATATTTTGTGAATTGCAAAATTATATTAAAATAAAAATTATTACAATTGGGCCTTCATGTAGTTGGAATTATTGGTCTATAGGCCCAAGTAACCTACAGTTCTACAATCCTGGAAATTCTGGGATTTTCAAGGCCTCAAGCGACTCTTGAGTGTGTACCCAGACCTGGGTAGCTATGATATTGTTTGGGGGTAAATTTGAAACTTACATTAGTTTCTTCTTTAGAGTATTTATAAGGAGGTAAGCAATCCAAGTGTTTAGTCCATTTGGAGGAAATATATTCTTAGAGAACTTGAGGTATCTCGAAGCAGAGAATTTATATATCATACACTGTTATATTTGGTCAAAATAATACTGTTAACTACATCCATTTGGTCATTAACAATTTATATTTTTACATAAGTTATTATGCTCAAAAATTTTTTCAAAGAAATTAAAACTAATCTTGATTCCTAGCAGTTATCAGAGTCTTCACTTCCAAAGTGTTAATTCATTGGAAAGAGAAAAGGCTGATCTTTTTTAGAGTTCTTAGTTTCTATGTTATTTATAATTTATATCTCACCTTTTTCAAAAGAAGAATTGATAGCAAATTTCTCCAGCACAAACACAGTAAGATTACTAAATTAAAAACAATAGATCACAAACCAGATGCGAGGAAGAGACAAATCAGAGTCAACTTCAGTTATTTGGGGTTAATTTGAACTGTGGCTAAGACAAAGCTAAGACCTGGGACAAGGCTTCTCTCCCCATCACAAATTGCTGCCTTTTAACCACTTTTGCTCTCCCTTTCTTCTTGTCTTCCTGGGATTAGAGAATTGCTCTATCAACTGAGAAGCATCTCTGGTTGAGGTTGGGGTAAGAACCTGCAGCAGCCCTCATTCTCTAGCACCCTCACCCCAACTCCCAGCACTATAGGGGAGAGAAAGTACTAGACTCCTGCTGTGCATTAGTGTTGTTAGTCTACAGACTAAACCTGTTGCTACATAATCAAGAAACTTGTTTCATGAATCTAGGCTGAGGTAAAAGATGAGTGAGGGTGAGAGGTAAAAGTTTGATTTAGAATATTGACTTAACAGTGTCAATATAGATGTTTCTGAAGTACAAATTAATTCACATACTCATTATTTGCCAATGATATATCCTATATACTACTTTCTAAAAATCTAGAAACACGAAATTAAAGGAAATTAGGATTGCTATAATATATGGCCCAGTATCTTAAAACATGGTTCAGGATTCTGAAAAGTTAATTATTAAGGAACACACTAATCATATCAATAGCAACTCAGGGGTTCCTAGGCCTCAAGAAAGCTGGAGATTTAGGGTTAGTGTGGAAGAAGCTGGCAGGAGTTATAGGGAACTGAGGGAGACACCGATGGAAAAGGACTGCTGAATAGTTAGTGACTGTGCTTTCAAGTGACTTATAGCCTTACACAATCTGATCTAGTATATTCTGGGATCTCCAGGACCCCTAAGTTGCGGGGAACACGTAAAGACAGACAGTATTATCTAAATGTCAGGTTTCCCCCTGGAACTGACACTGCTTGACCTCAGTTTTCAAAAGGGCACAGAATGAAATATGATTGAGTTCCATACTTGTTAAGGTGATTGTGGGTAGGCATCCACTGATGGAATTGAATGGGAACACCTGGTTCTAGTTTCATTTCAAGATCTTCTGTTTCATTCATGCATGGAAGAAGTCGACACACTCATTTCTTCTATTATATATCACTTGTTAAGGGATCATCCCATGTAATCTAAAATGAAAGCCTATTTCTTGGTACTTCAATTTGGTAATATTCTTATGAGTTTTCAATGAACAGTGATTGTGCTTTCATGTCTAAGGACCCATTTGTCTTGTGCTCATTAGGGTATAGACCAATAAGAAGAATCATTAGCTAGATTCTTGTAATCTATGAATCTCATTTTTCAAAGCCTATGATACATGTTCAATTTTTTAATCTATTAAGTAAATCTCTATGTTTTGAGGATGTTCTTTGTAGGGGGGAGAGGTTTTGATTCTTATAATTATGAATGCAGAACAAATTTACATGTAGAGCAGATGACAGCCAATCCACAGAGCTTCTAACCTTCCTTATTCAGATAATTCTCTTAAACCTTTCCCTATGCATTTCTTCAAGGAAGAATATACTTGATCTAACAGTTCAAAATTAGAGTAGTGATTTAGAACGAGGAAAATAGTACAAATATATTTTCAGCCTCCACCAGGGGGACCTATTGTTGCAACTAAAAAAATGAATCTGAGGAAGAACATACATTTCACATGAGGTATATATTAGCTTTTACTTTTTAAAGTATATACACATTTGAAAAATGCCTTTGTATTCCACATAATGATTTTCACATGTTATAATTTTATTTTTACATTACAAAAATTAAAATATAAAAATAGAGAAATAAGATACGAGGTTCTCTTGATTTGTTAACCTTTATAGCAGAATGATAGATGAAAACAGAAATTCAGTATTTGAGAATAATTTTTATTTAAAATATTTATAGGATGATCTACAGAGCAGAAAAAAATCTTTTGCAAAACACACATTTCAAAATTTTGCCAGTTCAAAATATTTTAATCCCTACTCCACTGGACTTTGTAATTTAAAGGCTTACAGTTTTTATGAAATATTTTTATTCATACTATAATATTTATAATTATAAAATGGGTAAGTTGTGTAATCACACAATTGGTAAATCTGTCTTTTTGCTTCATGTCTAGTTCTGAAGACATTCTGTTTTGTGCTTTCAGATTATACGTACTTTCTTGGCATCAGGTTCTAGCCTATTCCTACTCATATCTTAATATATCTTAATTTTGTTTTATGGTTTAATAATTCTATTTCTATATTCTAGGTGTTTTTATCTGACTTGTATCACTAACTTCCTGATTTTATTTTGATCGGAAGTAATTCACGTTAAAGATTCTCAGTGGTGAACAGTGCTGACAAATTATGTGTGGCAAATGTTACTTGCCTCAGATATTACTTACAGATCAAGAAATTGAGGCTGAAAATGATTATATTACTTGACTAATGTACTCTGCCTTCTGATTCTAAACCCAATATTTTCTCCACATACCACAGTTGATTGTAACATACCCCAGATATGGACTAACCATTGTTCCAAGCGTATTTTCTCAAAATAGACTAGTGAACTCATAATTTAAGTTAATGTGCCTTTTGACCAGACATGTTCTTCTATTGTCTTTAATAAATACCAACACATGATATTTTAGGTGTAGCAAGAGATTTTTTTTTTTAGCTAGCTTAGTAATACACTTGGCTCAAAAATGTTGTGATGATGCCTTTGAATTTCTGCTTACACACACACACACACACACACACACACACATTACTTTTCTCCCAAAAGAAAAGTTTTAACTCTGCATTATGAAGAATGGAATGTAATTCAAACAAAATGAAATGACAGTGTGTCTTAGACATATGAAAAGTTTTATTTGTACTAATGGAAATGCTAAGTTAAAGTACATTGAAGTACTTTTCACCTATTTGGTTATTTTTGTTATACACTCTGTCAAATGCTAGGAAATAAATAAAGCAGACATCCTACCATTGGGAGTAATAATTGGTACAACCACCATAGAAGACAATTGATAATATCTGTCAACATGGGTTTATTATAGTAAAAAATGGAAAAGTCCTTTGGTAGGAGGTTGATTAAATGGAATACTATATAGCTGTTAAAAAAATGATACTGCTCTATACTGATAGGCAAAGAGTTTTAAGTGATATTAAATGACAACTATATGTGCAGAACTGTCTTAAGCTATGTTTCATGTAAAAAGGAAGAATAATACATATTCATATTTATTTTTACGTATATAAAGAAACTCTTGAAAGATACACAAAACTCTAATAAAAATGATTACCTGCTTTAGATTGTAAGCAAAAGAGGCAACTGGGTAGCTAAGAGATGGGTAGAAGAAACAGTTATTTTCCTTAGAATCATGAGACTATTCTACATATTTTAAAAATGTATATGTGAGAAAAAGAAAGAGAATATCTAAGTCAAAGATTAAGAAGCTGCATATACTTTTGCTTCTTAAAATGAAGTTAAAGGAATATTTTTTTTAAAGGCATACACCCACAGGACAGAGAGAATGCGAGAGGAAGAAAGCAAATTTTTGGAAGCTGGAAAGCAGATGAATGAATGGTACTGACTCAGCAGACCTAGAAAGCTAAATTGTTTGCTGACAGTGGAAAAGCTGAGATGCTTTTATACTATAGAATATCCAAAAGGTTCAGGAATTGGCTTCTCCAGGTAGCTCTGGAAATAAGATTAAAGGTGGGGCTAAAAATAGGAAGATTGGTTGAAAGCTTCTATAAGAAGCAGTTAAATCCCCAAATGCACAGCCAGGCAAATTCCCTTTTCTAGTCTTCAGGTTTAGTCTCTGGAGGAGGAGGAGGGAAAACACACACACACACACACACACATACCACAAAAATCTCTGCATTGAGATGTACCAAGAATAAGTGGAGAGGAGATAGTAACTTGCTGAAAGCAAAGTAATTACATATTTATATAATACCAAGACCCCCTCCTTCATCTCTTTTTTCCCACTTGGTGCCAAGAATGTTGACAATCCAGTTTAGGCAGAAGGTGCTTCATTATAAAATCTCACCAGTTAAGAGAAAAGACATCTGGGGAACCCAATGACATGACCAGCCAGAACACCTTACAGTAAAGCTTATGGTTGACAAGTGTTGGTATGAACTTAGAACTTTCAAACAACTTTTTAGTACGTCACTCTTAAATATGAAAAACAAAGATCACTAAGTATCAGAGGAAGGCTTTTTAACATGGAAGATAAAGAAGGTAGTGGTTGCTCTGTTGCACTGCTCAGATTTGCCTTTCAAGGGCTGAGACATTCTTCCAGCTGCTGTTAATATTGACTACTGAGGACTACAGCTGAATGGCTGAAAGGTGTCACTTTGCCCAGGATTACATTCCCTTTATAGAGGTCAACATCCAGTCTGGTCGAGATGTGGGATGTGAGTTGGGGGCACAAAGATGGTGTAGTTCCCTTGCCTTAATTGGGAACAAAAATGGGGAACAATTCTAAAGGGCCATCCCAGCTCCAGAGCTCCCTTTGGGATCGGCTGTTGCAACTACTTTACGGTTCAGCTTCCCAGACAGCCCAGTGCTGCCTCCCTCACTCCCTTAAAGGTATTATTCCTGAAGCTACTACCCAATTAACCACTTGACCCTAAGTCTTAGTCTCAGGAAACCCTACCTACAACAGAATCCATAACAATATGAAAAAAGTGGGAAGAAAAAGATTAATAACCTAAGTTAAATATTACATTCATGATACAAAAGCAAGACATCCTAGAAGAAACATTGAAAGATCATAAAAGAGCCTCTAGAAATTAAAAAAAGTATATATGATGGCAGAAATAAAAAACTCAATACATAAGCTGGAGGATAAATTTGCGGAGATCTCAGAAAGTAGAACAAAAAGAAAAGGTGCTTTGAAAGTCTAAATGTCTGACATCCGAATAAAAGAAATTTCAGAAAGAGAACAGAGAAAAAGTGTCATGGGAGAGAATAACGGGAAAGCAATCATCAGTAAAATAGTTTAATAGTTTAATATTTCTCAGTACTTAAGGATATGAGTTCCCAGGTTGAGTGGCCCAATTATGAATATAGCAAAATTTCAGAATACTGAGGGCTGGGGGCGGAGCTGGGAAAAGAAGATTCTGTAAGCTTTCAGAGAAAATAGATGTCACATACAAAGTATTGGGAATCAGTATGACTTCTTAACAACACACTGGAATCTTGAAGACTAGAGATCAATAGGTTTGAAATAGTGAAGAAAAATGACTTCCAAGCTAATACTCTATACCCAGCTAAACTATTATTTGTGAGCTAGAATAAAGACATTTGCAGACTTATAATATCTCAAAAAAGTTGCCTCCCCATTTGTCTCTTCTGGAGCTCCTGGAAAATATAATCCCCTAAAAGGAGGGAGTATAATGAAAAACTTAGAGGTGTGGTGTCCATGAAAAAAGAATCTAACAAAAAAGCAAAGCAAAAGCTCTGTGATATGGGTTAAGGGCAATACTGAGATGTTGACTCTGCTGTAGGCTTAGAGAATGACCAGTACAGATTGGAGCAGATCCGAAGGCTCTGGCAGAAATTATTCAAGAAGATGAAATCACTAGAACACCTAATGTGAATAAAAATTGAGAAGAGATTTAACAATTTTCAAAGTTTGGGGGTAAATTGGTGATAACTACACAAAAAACTAAGCAAAAGTAAAAAGACTTCTTAACTCCAGGGAAATGAAAATTTATGTAAGAAAGAAAAAATAATAATGTTCTTTATTGCTTGGTTGTAAAAAACATACATGGTCAGAAAAGGTAAGTGTTGAATGTTGATCTAACTAAAATTTGTGAAATAAAATTGGGAAGATGGATGTGTGTGTGTGCATGTGTGTGTGTGTGTGTTCGCTGGGCTTAGAAAGAGAACTAAATGCTCATCTTCCATAGAGAGAAGTAGCAATATAAGAATGGAGCATACTTTAGTATTAAGAACATGAACTTTGGGTTCAGACTGCCTACATTTGAATCTGTTACTTTCCAGCAGTATGACCTTGGGCAAGTTATTTGACTTCTTGTACATCAGTAAAAAAATGGGAGTAATAATAATACACATCACACAGCTCTAGAGGCTGTGATGAAAATATTTATGTGCGGTTAGAACACCACCACACTGCTATATAGTAACTGCTATATAAATATTTTCTATTTATATTATCTGTTATAGACTGAATTGTGTCTTCCATCAAATTCATATGTTCAAGTCCTAGCCCCCAGTACCTTAGAATGTGACTGTGTTTGCAGATAGGGCCTTTAAAGAGGTAATTAAGTTAAAATGAGGGCTATAGGGTGGGCCCCAATCTAATCTGACTGGTATCCTTATAAGAAGAGATTAGGACATACAGAGACACAAAGGATGCAAGAACACAAATAAAAGACCATGCCAGGACATAGTATGTCCTTCTTACAGATGGTATACAGAGAAGGTGATGTCTTCAAGACAAGGAAAGATGCCTCAGGAGAAACCAAACTTGAGACACTTTGTCTTGAACTTCTAGCCTCTACAGCAGTGGGAAAATAATTTATGTTATTTAAGCCTCCCAGTCTGTGGTATTTTGTTAGGGCAGCCCTATCAAACTAATATAGTATCATCTTATTGAAAGCTTTGAAAATGAATACCAAAAAAGTCAATTTAAACAGCTGAGAGTGGTTGCCTCTGGGAAGCTAGATATGATGGTAGGGAAGAGAGACTGCTTTTTTTTTTAAATGAAAACTTTGTAGAGTTCATTGATTTCTTAAACTATGTATATTTATAACTGACAAAAGCACAAACAAAAAAAATGGAGTCTGATAAATCAGTTATCTCTTGTCTTTTTTTCATCTGAATGATTAAGAATTCTCTGGAGATCCGTGTGTTTTCCTTTGGCCTCTGTTTTTTCTTTCTGTGGCCCCTCTGACAATTTTACCCCAGGGACGAATGATCGGTTAGTGTGCTTTTGGTTGAAAGTAATAGAAAGACAACCAAAAGTGTTTAACCATAAGGAAATATTTTTCTCACATAAAGATTCGGTCTAGGTAGGGTGGATAGATCTATGGCTCAATGACATTATTAAGAAACAGGGTTTTTTTAATCTTTATTCTGTGCTGCTATTCTTAGCATGCTGGCTACTTTCCTCATAGGTGCAAGATAACTGACTGCAGCAGTTTCAGGAATCATGTCCTCGTTAACAATATCCGAAGACTGCATGGGAGAAGAGGGCATCCATATAAATCTTTCTCTTTAAGAAACTTTGCCAGAAGCCCCCTGCATGTTTCTCCTAACATCTCAATGACCATAATTTCTTCACGTGTTTTCCCTAAAGTAGCCAGAGTAATGGAATTACCAGGGTTGGCTTAATCCAAATAATATTCTGACCCATACTCAGGATTCTGTTAGCAAGGAATAAGGGAAGAGAATGGCAAATGCCATGGAATAGAGAAGAAGAAATTAACATTTTAGTGACAGTTATGTGAGATAGGAAGAGAAAGTAAAAAAATTCTTCCATTGGGAAGAGGAGAGAGAGAAAGGGAGCAAAAGGTCAGAGATATAGGTCCTGGCACCCTACCTTCAGGTTTAAAGTTGGTAAGGGTATTGTAGGCAGAAGTTAAAGGTGATAAAAACACCCAGTTTCCTAGTGAAGGCACGCTTAGTCCTGGCTTCTCAAGATGTAGCTTAGGAAATTAACTGCATATCTTTTAGAGAAGTCCTGAAATCGGAATGAAGCTACAGTCAGTATATCACTATGTAAGAGACTAGAGGCTGAAGAATGGGGCTAGATGAAGGATCTGATATCCTGTGTGAGTTCCATATAATCTGAAGTTCCCTCAGAAAGTGGATTTTATGACCGGAAACTGTGGTTGAGGCCAGGGACTTTTTGGGAGGCATCCAAAAGAACTGACAAAACCTGCTGTGCTATAGGGGCACTTTTTGTAAGTGAGGATATGAAAGCTTCACTCTGCCTCTACTCTCTCCAGAGGGTGAAAGGGAAGGAAGGCGAAAGGAGAAAGGAAGGTGAAAAATAGTCCTGACAGGGACTTTGAGCTTTGTATATACTGAATATTCATAGCTTAAAATACAAATAAACTGAATTATATTTAGTAGGCAAATTTCTCTCATCTACAGGAATGGGGCTTTAGAATAAAAAGATCAATTATAGAGAAAAATTATTAATACTAATTTTACTCACCTCAATGTATGTGAATTTTGGCTTTGCTATATTTTACATATTTCAGGATTATCTTCCTTTTTTCACCTTTCGAGGGACTAATGTGGGAATGTGGAAAAGGAAAGGAAAAATGTGAAGATGGAGATGGTTAGGATCTCCAGGAGAAATGGGTAATGCTAGATTTACATGGTTTTAGAGAACATCGATTAGGATTATGTAAAAATGATGCAAAATTACTTAACTAACCACTTTACTCTAAAATGTTATTTTGGTTAATAAAATATTTTTAGTATAAGTAAACCAAATGTAATTTAACTGGGTTTTTTTAAAAGCACACGTTAAAATGTTTTTTATTATGTAAAGATAACCATAATTCAGTACAGAAACAAGCAACCAGGTTACGTATATTTATTTTGTTTGCATTATGTTTTCTCTTTACTACATATGTTTAACCAGGTGGAAAACAACAGAAAATTTCCATTTTTGAAAACAAATATAGCCTGGTCAGGAATCGAATTTACATTCTACTTGCATTATAATAAACAAGAATGTTTACGGTTGAATTTAGCACCCAGTTAAAACTCAACACATGTATAACAATAAGAAAATTTGTTGGCCAAAATGTTGTAATAGCTACTAAAAATACATGAATACATTTTAATATCCAGACAGGAAATAACAGACATACAGTGTGTATTTGAGCACATGTATCATTTGAACAGGTGCCAGAGTTATGTAGCTAAAGATTAAAGTGTGATTTAGAGATATATTTCACTCTGTATGCAAGGACATTGCCTCAATTAGCATTAATAGTATTTACATGCATGCAGTTAGAGGAGAGAACTGAAATTTGTTGAAAAGCAAAGGAGGAATGATTTTTAACTTTGCCTGTAATTCTAGGAGCGTAGGACTGTATTGTTAAAAGCTCTGTGAAAAGTCTTAATTTAGGAACTGAGATATAGAAGCTGTACATCAAACTACAGTGTTACATGTGTACTTTGTATCGTTAGAGAAAAGTGAGTCAGGCAAGCTAAAGGATTTGTCAAAGGCTGTTCTGGGATCATGGTACTGTGTAGAAATGGGAAGCCATAATAAATCGTGGATGTGGATTAATTTGAGGAATATGAACAATTTTTAATCTGGGACAAAATGTATTTGATGCTATTGTGGCCATTAGTGGGTTCACACACACACAGACACACACCAGTTGCTTATATTACCAGTGTTCACCTAAAAGCATCTATTTCCTACCTAGATTTTAGGAAAATAAAAGTATTTTCAGAGGATTAAGTGTATTTCTTTTTCTTATTGCAAGATTATCAAATGAATTGTTGAATCCTAAAGTCAAGGGAAATTTGGGGGTGAATTAGAGGGAAAAGTAAATTTGTTTCCTTCCCCCATCTACTACTTCTCAGGAAATGGCTCTCATTAAATATACCTATTCCTTTAGTGAGTATCAGGAAGAAATAAATTAGCTAAATAATAAATTAGACCAAGATGGCGACAGGTGATAGATTTAACTTTCTGTGGGAATAATTATATTTGAAAGTGCAGTTTATTTTGGAAAGCCCTTGGGCAATATATTCATTCATTCATTTGACACTTTCTTAGTGAATGTCTACTATGTGCCAGTCACTTTTCTGACTCTGCTGACCCAGAGGCGAATAAGATAAAGTTCCTGATCTCATAGATTTTATAAGTGAGCAATATGGATTACATACTTTAAAAATGTCTATACTTTTTGATTTAGTTATTATATTTTTATTAATCTAATTTGATAAATATTTAGAGATTGGCACAAAAGTTGTGCATACAAATTCCTATTGCATCATTATCGAATGCCTAGATACTTTTGCATATGTTTTTAAATTTTCTATGATAAGAAATGGATGTCTCTGGCTAGTGAATAAGAGTACTTTTAATTGTCCTGATGTTTTCCTGCCCTTTCTGAAGTTTCTGAGCATACACTGCTTTTTTAAAATAAAAAATGCTTTTAAGGTCATTTTAATCTAAAGATGCAAAACTGATGGACTATAGGGTAGAAGATATTTGTAAAAAGCAAGGCCTCACTATTTCTCTTGCTTACCAAATCATCTTCCCTTGATTCTGAAAGGTTGCTAGTACCTATCCCAGAACGCCTTAGTGTATTCTACATCATAAGACACTAGCTCAGAAGTGTTTGAGGTACTGAGATGAGTAGAAATGTGTGGGCCAGCCTTAAGTGAGAAGAAACTGTGGAGGAAGCCTGAGTGTCTTTCTACTTCCTACCAAGAAATGTGATTTGTCAGGTGCTCAAATGCAAAATATGTCATAATATATTCACAAGTATTTCGTTCTGCTTTTAGGCATATGGAAGGATTGAATTCTCACCCCTTCTGAATTTAGATGGACTGTATTACAGGTTTTGGCTAATGAAATATGAGCAGAAGTGAAAGCGTATCAACATCAAGAGGTGAGAGTGGTAAGAGCCTGTGTTCAGTCTATGATGGTCCCTTGCTGTGATGATCATGAAGCTATGTATTAAGATAGAGGTTCCACTGCTTGAGTTTCTTAGTGACTTAGTGACAGGATTGAATTCTCTGTGATTGTTCTTTAATATTTATCAAGGAGAGGATTAAACTGGTCATATTAAGTTACTATATTCTGGAGGTTGTTTATTATCACATCATAGTCCTGTTTCATTGAACCAATAGAAAAAGTAAACGAAAATTATGTTTAGATATCTTAACATGATTTCTATCCACAGATCACTCATTGGATAGTTGAGATGGTCTTTCAAATGCATAGTTTGATTTTTTTTTTTTTAACTCAAATTGTTATTGTACACTATTGAGTCAGGAACAGTTAAAATCTCAGACATCCAATAGTTTATACTTACTATGTCCACCCTTTCTAAGGCAAGGAGTGTCTGTAGGTTTCAACTTTAGCTTTTTCCATGGGTCACGTCAGTTATAGGAAGTTCACGAGATGATGGAAGTTATTCCAGCAGGTCTGTGAAATAAAGAATATGTATAAATTGGTCTTTGTCCCTTTCCCTCCCTCATATTACAGAGCTAAAATAGTTATAAATAGGGGTGCTAGGAGAATCTTTTGTTATAACATTTATCTTTAACCCCAGTTTTCTAAGACCTTCATAATTTCTTAAGTGATAGGAGTGTCTGACACTGAGCTCCTAAATCCTGTGGAATTTCCTGGGTGACAGGAATGTCTTTTATTCTAATGAAGTGACTTTAGGTGGGCTTCTGGATAGGGGCTGGTCACCAGAAAGACGAAGATATGATTAGAAGATTGAAACTTTCAATCCCACTCTCCATTCTCTGGAGACAGGACTGGGGCTGGAAACAGAATTTATATTCCATCATGCCAATGTGATAAAGCCTCATAAAAATTTCCATAGCACAGGCAGGGTTCAGGCAGCTTCTCCATTAGCTAACACATCACTACCTGGAAGGTGGTGCATTGCAACTCCAGATATTCCCCTATGTATCCCTTCATCTGTATGCTTTATCATATCCTTTATTATATGATAAACTGGTAGACATAAGTGAGTGTTTCTCTGAGTTCTTTGAGCTGTTCTATCAAATGAATTGTAGGAGCGGGGAAGGTTGTGGGAACTCCTATTTGTAGCCAACTTGGACAAAGTTGTGGATGACCTGAGGACCTACTACTTATAATTGGCATCTAAAGTTCAGGGTAGTATTATAGGACTGAGCCCTTAACATGTGGGGTCTGCACTAACTCTGATTAGTATCAGAATTGAATTGAATTGCAGGACATTGAGCTGGTGTCACAGAAAATGGCTCGATGTGAGAAAAAACTTACACATCTGGTGTCAGAAGTGTTGTGAGTGTGGAAGGGTATGAGAGTAAAGGAGAAACACACAAAATCAAGTTTTTTTCTTACAAAGGGTCTATTATCTATAATCAAATATTCTGATAGAGGGGCAGAGAGCATTTGGGAATGTAGCATGGTTTATTCATCATCATTCTATTTATGGACTTTTTTGTAGACTGTTTCTAACATTTTTCAATTATAAACAATGTTGCAATGAATAACCTTGTGCATATGTGTTTTTCTATTGTAAATATATCTTCAGAGTAAATTTGTAGAAGTGGAATAGCTAGGTTAAAAGGTAAATGCATATGTAGTTTTGTTGTTACATGCAGTCGAGCTGGCTCTGACTCTGACGACTCTATGAATGAGTGATGTCCAAAATATCCTGTCTTCAACAGCCCTCCTTAGCTCCTGTAGACTCAAGCATGTGGCTTCTTTTATGGAGTCAATCCATCTCATATTTGGTCTTCTTCTTTTCCTGTTGCCTTCTATTTTTCTCAGCATTATTGTCTTTTCCAAAGAACCCTGCTTTCTCTTGATGTGCCCAAAGTAGGACAGCTTTAGTTTTGTCATTTTTGCCTCCAGCAATGTTTCAAGCTTAATTTGCTCTACGACCTACTTGTTCAGCATATCTGACAGTTCAGGGTATCTTTAGAGCTCTCCTCCAACACCAAAAAAAAAGTTTTTTCTTATCAGCCTTCTTCACCATCCAACTTTAACACCTATACATAGTAGTTTGATTAGGTATTGTCAAGTTACCCTCTGAAATGGTTGTACCAGTCGTGTATGAAAGTGCCTGCCTTCTCCACAGTCTCACTAACAGAACGTGTTCTTATACTTTAAAATTTTTATTAATATGGATTGTGCAATTTTTAATTTAATTCTTTTAGAGTTTATTGTTGATCTGAAACTAACACTTTGAGAATTTCTCTTTATTTTTTAGCATCCATTAGATGATTTCCTGAGATCCTGTCAAGTTTTGTGATATTTTGGTTACAATCATAAAATTTTATCTATTCATTTACTCACTACCAATTAAAAAAAAAATCTCAAGTGACTTTTATTTCCCAGAAAATATGCTAAGACTGAGTACTTGTCCTCGAGTTGCTTACTGATGGAGAGGATGAGGTAAGCAAATGAATGGACAATTACAATACAATGTAATAAGTATCTTACTATTGGGGATAGGGTGGGATGATGGAAATAAGTACAAAGTATTAATGGAGCACTAAAAGGGGAACGTTTCCTTCATATGTGCAAGGGGCTTCCTGAAGGAAGTGATTCCTTAACTGAGTGGATCTTTAACATGAGTAGGAATTAACCAGTGGACAGGAGAAGGAAGGGAAGTTGGTGAGCTTTCCAGACAGACCCAGCTCTGCATGGACAAGACCTTCCAGTGTGGAAGAGAGGGCCAAATATAGTCTAGGACTGCAAGCAGTTTAATGTGATTGGCATATAGAATTCATGTATGCACTTGTTTATGTGGTGAAGTGAGAGGAGCAGAGAGAAGTACCATTCAAGAAGCACGTTGAGAAGTTCAGACTTCATTCACATGACAAAGGAGGTTTACTAAAAAGTTTTAAGCAGAATAGAGATATGATCAGGATTTTTATTATGGGAATGACAATGGAGTGTTTTCAAAGAATCTGAGGTTTATTCTCGGTGTTAAACTGTGTTGTTTACACAGAGATATGTTAAGTGTTGTAAAAGAAAGGAGTTATTATCCTATTCCCTAGGCCAAGAATTGACAGTGATTTTAGAAGGTAGTAATTTCTTTAAGAAAAGAATGGACCAATCTGAATGTAGTCAGCACTGAAACAAGGTAAAGAGAAGTGGTATCTGAGAGGAAGCCTTTGCTGTGGTGGCTTAGAGTGAGTCCTTTCCTCAGAAAAATTGCTGCTCTTGATGTCTGGGCTTTTCCAGTAGAATTTGAATAACACTAGTAACTATGCGTGTTGAGATCTGAAACCATCTATACCCATAACAACTTATGGTTTACATTAACAT